>NW_027142644.1:270000-276051 GCF_026170545.1 Melanerpes formicivorus | reverse complement strand
AGAATTCGATTTATTCTCTTTTCCATCATCCCTGCTATTAAGCTGGAACAGTTACAGTCTGGCTTTCCCCTTCCAGGCTCCCTGCTACCAGAGGGATAGGATACAGCATAATCAGACTCAGGTCTGCAGAAGGGTGCTCCTCTCCTGCTGACCCCACTGGAGGCACAGTCAATGACTGTGGCACCACATGCTCCTGAAAGAGCAGCTAAGTTCTAAGGGCCTCGTATGCTACAAATGAGAAACCTCTAAAGAATGCATTCCCTGCAACTTTCTTAGCTAGTGAACTATAACAATGAAAACTGCAAACCCATGACATTTTTTGTACCATATCATTCCAAATTCTCTGAAGTCTCTAGAGGCAGTGTGCTGTTGCTACCTGAGCTTGCAGTCTTTCCTCCATCTCAGAAGTTTATATGTCTTCACACACTGTGATGATTGCTTAAAAACTTTTTCATAACCTGAAAAGATGCATCCTATGCCCAGTAGCAGGTGGCAGGTGCTCCTGGGCCCTGCTGAGGTCTGGTAGGCTGCTTCACTGTTTGTGCATCAGAGATGTGCTCTTTCTTACACCCACAGTGCCAGGGTAGCCTCTTCCATCCCTATACCAATACCAACCTGCACTAGTTTATTTTTGCTTGGCCACTGCAATGTCTTGATATTTCTGTTAATCTCCACTGTTTTCACAACAATGAAGCACTCTTCATTTTCAGTAACACACACACACACAAAAGAGAGAGAGAATTCCTGTGCCACTGTTACATTTGCTAATCTAAACAGGGTAAATATGTAGCTTTGCCCACCTCTGGAGACAACCAGTGCTTCATTACTGTAATATCATTTTCTGTGACTCACTGCATGAGGAAATAATAGAGACTATAATGGACTCAGAGAGAGAGTTACCCTGTTCAAATTAAGAACACTGCCTCTCCCTGAGCTTAAGTGTTCATCCCTGGCAGCTGAAGTCCTACTGATGGACCTGATTTATCAGTTATTGATACAGGCAGAGCTAGTCACTTCAGGGTACCTCTGTGATTATTACAAACCTGTGGTTTTACAGAGGGTTACTAGAACATCTGGTACTGGAGGAAGAGAGCCTGGGAATCGCTCCTGTCACTGACATACACACAAATTCTCACCAATATAAACAAGGATCATGTTTTGTGCTATGATCCCTTGAATCAGAACTGTATCAACTGGCTGCAAACTCTCTCATATCTAAAAACATATCTAAAGGGACATGGGACCAATGGCTCTTCATTTCATGTGATCACTGAACCCAAATTCTGCTCTCTCTGCTGGGGTTGCTGCCAGGTGTTGCTGTAAGTGACATAAACCAGCCTTTTAATCATAGAATCAACCAGGTTGGGCAAGACCTCAGAGATCATCAAATCCAACCTATTCCAGTGATGGTCCTCAGAGTGGAGAGGTGTACAAGACAATCCTTTGAGGTGTAGGAAGAAAAGATGGCTTTGTACCACTAAGAAGATTTTTAAAGAGTAGTGGAAAAAAAGAACAACAACACAACAAAACAAAGCAAAAAAACCCCAACCCAAACCAAACCCACAAATATTATCCTTTTTAATGTTGAGGTTTGGATAGGGTTTATAATGCATATGACTACAGTAGCATGTATACATAATTCATAAACAAATATCCACAGATTGGGAGTGCATGCTCAGAAAATTTTTGCTGATATGGTGGTGTGCAATCGAAAGTTTGGAGACCATTAGGCTAAAAGATGGTGCTGCAGAGGATGCTTGTTAACCCTGGGGTCTCATCAAGGGCTATAGGATCCCAGCCAGTCCATGCTGTGAACTGTAACTCTGACTCAGGTTATACCACTAGAATTTCAGGGGGCTGGGGTTTTGTTGTTGCTGTTGTTTGTTTGTGGGGTTGTGGTTTTGGTTTGTGGTGTGGGGGTTTTGTTGCTTTTTTGGTGGTTGTTTTTGGTCTTGTTTTGGTTTGGGTTTTTGTTTCATTTTGGGTTTTGTTCTGTTTTGGTTTGGTTTGGTTTAGGAATGCTTATATCTTCCCTAAATTTCCAAGCAGGAAAACTTGAGCACACGAACAAGTAGCCTGAGAGAAGGAAGTGATCTTTTCAGCCATCTCCAGAGGGGTTCAGATCCAAGACCTCACATCCCTAGTCAGGCCTTGCAGTTTATCAGTTTCAAGGTCAGGCTTGGCCGAAAGCCCAGGAGCTGCGAGCTGCAAGCCACTGAAGGAGGGGGGAAGACAGACTGACCAGAAAAGTGCAGGAATGCCCAAAATACTCTGCTGCACTCCCAGTTCAGAAGGTGCTTCCTCCCAATCTACCAATGAAATTAGTTTGGATCCATCTTTTGTTTACAAACATCCGACTACAATATTCCCTTTCTTAAGGGGACAGCCTCAAACGGTCACAGTCCCTAGTCAGCCCTTCCCACACTGCAACAAAGATGGCTTTGACTGTGGCAGGGCTAAGAGATGCAGCAAGTCCAACATAAGCTCAACTGCTGGGACAGATCAGGAGAGCTGCTTTGTGGAGGAAGAGGAAAAAGTTCCAGAGTGGAGTGGAGAACCTGCTGCAGTGTCTGTATGGTTCTGAGGTGTGCACTGGGGAAGAAGCTGCAAATGCAGAGCCTCAGAAACCTTCATCGTGGCATGGCAGAGACTCTGCAATGCAAGGAAGGGCAGGTCATCCCTTCCTTTGCATGCTATGTGCCCAAAAGGCAGCTGGGAAGGGTCAGCCCACACAGGGACAGAGTACAAGGGATGCAACGACTATATAAAACATGCCATTGGAAATTAGGGGGTGCTGTGTTCTGAAATAAGCAAGTATTTTGAACAAGGGGAACCTTCTTGCTGCCCCTGTTGTGTCAGCAGGGGTCCAGAGGGGAAGCATTCACTGGGATCATCCAGAACTGTTGTGAATTCATCATAGTGAAACTTGGGGAATGGGGGGTGGGGGAGGAGGACAGACACAAAAGTCTGCAGCAGTAGAATGAGGACAAAATAACCACAGGTCCTAGGTGTGCCTGAGGCACCATTCTAGGCATGAAATGCCAGTCATATTCAGACAACAGTTTAATATTCCTTGTGCACCAACCTAAATGTAAACATTTTATAGACCATATATTGACATTCCTTTTACCAAATTTTTTTTGCCTAGACATTAGCCAAATTTCTTTAACTGAGTTTAAACAGGCTAAAACACTTTGAAAGATAAACAGCCAACAATGAATCTGCAGCATAGTAGTTTGGGTTCGATTTAGGCTCTACTCTTAAAGCCATGTTGTCTCACCTTGTCCAGCCTTCTTTTCAATCAGCTGCTTTAGAAAGCAGCACATTTTTTGTCAATTCTGCTGAAAGTCAAGCATGGCCAGTGACAAGCAAGTATAAAAATCTTATGCACCATTCAGATGTTGTTTTACCTTCAAAGATTTAATGCTGGTTTAATACTGACACTCTGTTTCCTTTGAAACACTGTCCCTTTATGGGCACACAGGCATGTGGTTTCCTTAGCCAGCATTATTATGTGTTCTTGGCTATGTCCATGTTCACACCTTTCATACTCCAGGGTTAATCATCCCACCTCCCATTCTCCCTTAACATCCTCCCGTGCTTTGTCAGCAGTTTACAAGTCTATAACAGAGCTCTGGACAGCTGTTTAATGTCTTTTCAACAGAGGTTATATAAGATCAGGTACCCAGCCCTGGAGCATTACTGGTTTTAAGAATAAGTGTAATGGTGGTTCAGCAGCAGCTAGCAGTGCTCAGCCTTAAGTGTACCATTGCTTAGGGCTGCCCTCATGGGCATGCTTAATCCAGATATCAGGGGAATTTAAGCAGCAAGGTTTGACCTGCTTAAGTTCTCTAGAGACCTTTTCTGTGCACACTGAAGAAATGAGTTAACATTCAACCAGGCTGACATATAGCCCAGGCAGCTCCTGGCCTTCTCAGTGCCTCTTCTAGGTTCCTGAAGAGTCAAACTACAAAACTAAAGAGAAAACAGAGCAAAATAGCCCTGTAGGTCACAGAGACCTTCATGAACCCTGAAGAGATGCTCCTGTCTCTTCCGGTCCTATTGAGCCATGTGACTGACAGATAATCCCTAACTCTCCCCTGGACATTTGGGCCCTGCCACAAGATGTTTGCCTTCTGTCTAAGTCTAAGGTCACAGGTATAACACATTCTTCAGGTGAAAAGAAGCCTGTGTCTGGGGCAATAATGCAGTTCTGAACCATCTTATATAAAAATCAATACTAGCACCAGCTTCTTCATACCTACAACCCAACAACAATTCTTGTTACTCTGCCACAGAGCAACGTGATGGGGAGCCACTTCTGCTCCTCTTCAGAAGAAAGAGCATCGTGTTTTAAATCACGGATCTTCATCGTGGATGATCCTCTGGGAGAGGAATGATCCAATGTGAACACCTTCTTGTAACCTACCAAATATAGCTCAGGTGGGTGCTCCGCTGGCAGATAGGGGATATCCCGGCAGCCTCAGGGCCACCCAGTGGTGATGCAAGAGATCAGCATGGCAGGTCTTTGGCTGGTTTGGCCACCACGAACGATAATCGGGGTTCGGTTGGGTTCGCATAGCAGATATCACATTGCCTCGAATCTGCCGAGGTACAATCTTCCCTTCAAGGACTAGTTCCTACCCTACAGCACTCTTCACAGCGCGCTGAGGTTCTCACCCACCCGTCTCTCCACCCCACGGAGTTTGGTGGTCCCGCGGCAAGGAAGCGGGGATCAAAGCTGAGGCGGCTTGGTTCTGCGGGACCCGGAACATCTGTTCCACCGCAGCAACCCCGCTTTGTTGTCGGCAGGGGGGCGCTGCGGCCCCACGTTTGGAGGCGCTGCGCGGTGCCGCCGCCCGACGGGGCGGGCCAGACCTAGGCTGCTTAGAGAACCAGGCACCGACGGCGGGGGCGGGTGGGCTCGCACGGCCCTTGCTGTTGAGTAGGGAAACGCCTGCTCGGAAGGCAGTGCCTTCGTACACCGGTCAGGGAGCCTGATCTCTCAGCCCTGCGGTTACCTTCATCTTCCCTACCACCTCTGCCTCTATGCTGCCTGAGAACTGACCGCCCACGTTCTCCTCCCCCGCCGTACTTTCCTTTCGGATATGTGCTCCACACCTCTGTCCTGCTGAGGGGTGGGGGATGCCAGGGGGTGGTGGAAACATCCTTGGCACTGCCTAAGGAGCTCCAAAGGAGAGGCCCTAATCCTTCCTCGAGGAGGCAGCTCCAGAGCCAAGCAGGGTGGGTGGCGCCCAAGAGCCCCTGAAGCCCGGCCAGCCTTCAGGTTACGCTGCCCTCGGAGCACAGGTGGACACAGGGGCAGCGGTTGGCCCCGGGGGATGGCTTTGGGGGTCAGGGTGGGACTCCGGGACTCCGGCGGTCAAAGTGGGACCCTTCAGCCCCGGCCCTGCCCTGCGCGGCCCCGCGGCCCTCACCTCTCCGCCTAAAGCAGGAGGCTGAATGGTTTTCTCTGCCGTCCCGTCCCCGTTCCACCCTTCCACCCCCCCGCTCCTACGCTCCTATAGAGTCCAGCAGTTTAGCAAGTTCACCAGGCTGTGTCAAGCTTCATGACTAATTCACATATTTAAATGGGAACGGTCAAAGCTGGACTATTTGATGCCAGCCAAGCGCATTTATCAGGTCAAAAAAGCTCACAATGGCTGGAGGCTCCGTGTGTGTGCGCGGGTGTCTGATATAAGTGCTTGCTCCGTTCTGGGCAGGAGCTCCCAGACCCCACGCTCCTCACCACCCCCCATTAAAAAAAAAATTAAAAAACAAAAAAAAAAAAAAAAAAAAAAAAAGAGAGAGAGAGAGAAGAGAAGGAAAAAAAAACCCCACAACCTCGATAAATAAATAAATAAATCACTCAGATCGGTTACAGCTTCCCAAAGCAGACCTTCCCTCTGCTCCCTTCCCCAGCCTGCTTCGGTTCCCCCCTCGGCCCCCACCCAGTTGTGCCTATAATTTGTGCTTCATGGAATTAATCTGATCAATTACAGCAGTTTTCACGTGGCTGAGCAGTTTCAAAGGTGCCACATTTTATTATCT